>NC_041369.1:22259254-22284254 GCF_900634415.1 Cottoperca gobio | reverse complement strand
CAACTCCTCGTCCTCTTCTTTCCTTTCTCATCTTCTCTCTCTCCTCTTTCCTCTCCTTCTCTGTCTCTCTCCTCTCCTCTTCCTCCTCTTCCTCTCTCTCCTCCCTCCTCCTTCCTCTTTCTCTCTCTCTCTTTCTCTCTCGTCATCTCCTCTCTCATCTCTCTCTCCTTCTTTCCTTCTCTCGCTCCCCTCTCCTCTCTCTTACTCTCCTCTCTCTTCCGCCCTCTCTCCTGTCTCTCCTCTCTCTCTCTCTCTCTGTCTCTCTCTCTCCTCTCTCTCTCTCTCTCTCTCTCTCTGTCTCTCTCCCTCTCTCTGTCTTCTCTCCTCTCAGTCTCTCTCTCTCTTTCTCTCTCTTTCTCTCTCATCTCTCTCTCTCTCTCTCTCCTCTCTCTCTCTCTCTCTCTCTCTTCTCTCTCTCTCTCTCTCTCTCTCTCTCTCTCTCTCTCTCTCTCTCTCTCTCTCTCTCTCTCTCTCTCTCTCTCTCTCTCTCTCTCTCTCTCTCTCTCTCTCTCTCTCTATCATCAGTCAGTCAGTCTGTCTGTCCTTCTATGTATATGTAATATTATAATGTATGTTCCAGTGTTTCCATTTTCCATGTAAACCGCCCCTCCTACACATGAAGGCCACCATCCGAACACACACACACACGCACACACGCACGCACGCACGCACGCACACACACTAAAAGAAGAAGAATAAGAAGAGAAAGAAAAGCCCCCGCAGCACGACCGACTGGTTTCTCGAACACCGGCCTGACTGCGCTGCTCTCCCCGCCTTCCTGCACCCTCTTCCCGGCCCACGCTCCGTGCGAGCCCCGCCCACATCCCGCAGCAGCAGCAGCATCATCATCATCAGCAGCAGCAGCAGCAGCAGCAGCAGCAGCAGCAGCAGCATCGATGTGCCACATTTACATTTCTCTCGCGTGACAGGCCACGACTCGCAGGCCACATTAATCTGCGATGACAGCTCAGATTTTTTGGGGATACAGCTGACGAAAAAAGCGCTATGGCAATCTTCCAAAAGGACATAATGTCACAGAGAAAGATAGGGATGAAGTAAACCATAGGAATAGGAATAGCACAATATTATATAAAATATAACTATACAGGCTTTAATCAGTCCTCTACGGCTCATTGTTGAGCACCACAGAAACGCAGCAGGGCTTTTTATTATAAGGATATTATAAGGATTTCTCCGAGAGAGGCGTTAATAGGCCCCGCGCGCAGGGATCTCTCTCACACAAACCAAAATGAAAGAGAGAAGTAAACAGAGACAGACAAGAGAACGAGAGCATCCTTTACCCGAACATCCCCCGAGGAAGGATCCGGACGCTTTGACCTTTTTGTCGGCTTCAGCAATCAGCTGCATGGCCTCCTTCTCTTTGCCGGAGTTGTCCATGGCGGGCTGGGTCTGCCGCTGGAGGAGAGGTCGGAGGAAACAGGCCGATATCCGCAGTGGACGGAGAGAAGGAGAGCAGAGCAGGATGGAGGAGGGAGACGTCTCTGCTGGTGCTGATGCTGAGGCTGCAGCTCTTCTTCTACGGCGAGACGAGAAAGGGCATTTACGGCTCACTGCCGCCATCTGCTGGAAACAATAGGGACTGCACTTTTTCTTTCATGTGGAAGTAAAAAAATACTAAAATAACCCCAAAGGAATTACAAATATATATTTTAACTTACCTGTAGTGGTATCTGGTCATGCAGAATCTTTATTCTTTCCAGCATCGTTTGCTCATGAATCTTTGACGGAGGTGTTTGCTTATTAGCTGTGTCATTTTGGGATGTTTGCGCACCTTTTCATGAAACCCAAGGTCAAAGTTACACTCACATGGAGTCTGACAAAAAATCTGTTTTAAACCAGTTGCAGTTTTGTACAATAAATACATGTTTAATAAAAGTTATTCTTCCTGTCTAACTATGACATATATGACTCAATATTACAAAACTATATAAACAATACTATCATATTATTGTATAAAGAAATACTACTATAATATTGTCATATTTTCAGTATGCATAATAGGACATATTTTATATATATATACATATATTTTATCTAACAATGTTCTATAATATTATAACACTGTGAACGGAGCCGTTCTGCATTACTTTTAATACTTTAAATACATTTTGCTGGCATAATACTTCTACAGTTTAACTTAAATAACATTCACATTTACTTGTACTGGAGTATTTTTATAATATTGCATTTCTACTAATACTTAAGTAAAAGATCTGAATACTTCTTCCAACATTGCTGTGAGCTCTCCGTCTCTTAGCTTTAGCTTTAACTTCACGTTATATTTCAGAAACATTTCTCTAGTTACTCTGGATAATCACTTTATTAGAGACTAATGTGAAGTTTAAAGTTGTACATTTTCCTGAACTGATCCTTAAAGCAAATAATATGCTCACGTGTGTGATCATTTAATTTCTCCTACACGTTCCTTTGTTATATTACATAAATCTGACATATTATCACCTTAAAGCAGCAATAATAAATATTGTTACGGTAACTATGGCTCACTACTTGCATGTACAAGGTGTTACTCTTCTTCCTCATCGTCCCACTGTTCCTCTCAATGCTATGGAGCGTTGTTTCGGTTCACTCTCAGTACTCAGCATCTCATCTGCATCATTTTCAGCCACAGCAGGCAGATGTTCTCAGCTCTGATAAAACTGGACTGAACCTGCTCAGCAGCAAACAGCGGACGGACAAGCAGGTGAAGGAAGTGGAGCGTCCAGCAGCTAAGGAGACACATATTACCTCAGGATTTAGTTTGAGCTAAAAGAAAGTGAACATTGGATTTATATTGACACAAACATGACCAACAAGATGATTAAATGTCAGTTACGTCTGCAGCTTGTTTCTGCTGCCCCCTAGTGGAGAGCACTGAGACTGACTCACAGTAAATGATCCGTAAAACAGAAACAAAGATAAGATAAGTGTCATTGCTCTTCTGTTGATACAACACATGATGAGCTGTACGTTACATTAGATAGATCCTGAGCAGTCCTGTGTGTTTGAGCTCTTAATGTTGTAATACTGGAGCCACTGAAGCTTCATTTCAGGTTGAAAAGGTTCAAATGGACAATTTATAGAAAGTATAAAAAGGTTTTGTCACATTATGCAAGAGGTAAAACATTTGAAAAAAGACAAACAAATAAGCAAATGCGATTATTTTGATATTGCAACTGTGAAATGATTTAGATATTAGAAGGAATGATCATTTTTACATCCATATTCATATTCACAATTATTATTATGGGATGTTTACAGGCATCTGTAACAAACAGATGTTTTCTTAAGTCTGTGGAATATGATGTGTACGTCTCACACAAAACACAATATTTAATTTAAAATGGTATTTTGACAGACATTTAGCCTTTAACAAATATTGTGCTTCCTGCGGTTTAAAATAAACGGGGTTAATTGTTCAGCCTTACTCACAGGAAGCACAAAGAACCAAACTTTTTGAACATAACGATTCATTGTAGTCCAACAAAAATAATGACAGACCATCTCTCAGCCCTCCTCCACCTTCCTCCCCCGAGACAACTTCAGTACACCGCCTCTCATCTTCGTGCTCACACGCGAACACTTTGTGCAACGCTGTGGGTTTGTCTTGATGTGTTTGACAACAGTAATTACCTCCTCTCAGACGCCCCATCGGTGCATCTTCTCTCGAGCTGTAACACCCGGAACATAAACCCATAACTCGTTTTTGTTTAGATGAAATATTTTTAATTTTCAATCGGTCTTAAAATAGCATTCAGTAAAACCAAAGAAACAATTCAAGTGGCAGAGAAATCCAAGAGAGTAAAGCATGCTCAGTTTAACCACTAAAGCAGGGGTGCGTTCAACAAGGCATTTTGTTGGAGAACCACTTGCAGATGATGTTTTCTAACAGAGCATTTGAAGTGGTAACAGAGTAGAGAGGTACTTTAACGTGAGCTGCTGAGTCTGAACCTTAACGAGGTCACGCACAAGACGGTTCTTAATCAACGGGGCGGAGATCTGAAGGAACGGTTCCCTGCACAAAGGTTGTTGAACACATCTGAAGCCTTAGTCCAGAAGAAAAACAGCAAACATTGTGTGGAAGAACACAAAATGTACAAAGAGCTCCATTCATTTTACATTTTTACAAAAACAGGTTAGACTTTATAACTCTGAAATCATTTGCAACACACATTTCTGCCTTTTGCACGCAAAAAGTAAACAATAAAGTTTCCAAACGTTTTATAAATGATAGTTCTTGATCCTTAATTATCAATAAATAAATAGATCAGATTGATCACTAACATCTTTCACATCGAAACAAATAAATCATGCAGCTTTGAGGCTCTTCCACATCTAACAGGACGTCCAAACTGTCAATCAAGTAGCGGAGCAGCGTGGAGGAGCTGCTGCTCGGGAAACTCATCGTTAACAATGAAACACAAACAGGTGATTTTACAACACTGTTGTACTTATCTCATCATCTTCCCTTAAACATTACTAAAGTAAAAGTCCATAACAGTCATGCTATGATATATCATTTTAATAACTTCATTTCTGTCCCCACATCTCATGAATAAATAAATAAATACACAATCAAAGTATTTAACGATCCAGTGGTCGTCTAGAATAAATGTTGTCACCACATTAAACCCTCTCAGATGGTTTCCTCAAGTGTCACCATCTTCTATGTGCTAAAGTCTAACTATGGATGTCAGCTTATAAATAAACAATCAATTTAAGATACAAAAAGCTTGATAATAAAATATTAAATGCCGTTAGATGCATTGATGTCACATAAAACCTTTACCGTAAAAGAAACACTGAAAAGTGTGCAGTATTCACATTATGTGTGTGTGTGTGTGTGTGTGTGTGTGTGTGTGTGGTGTGTGTGTGTTATATGAAACCATTTGTTTGTGTTTCACTTTAAGTTTGTTACTTTGTAGAAGTCGTCTCCACGACGACCTGAACAACAACAAGATTCAATAACTGCTTCAACACGACTCCAGTGGTTGTGACCCATCGCACAACGTCACGGCAACAACTGTCAGACAGGACAGACAGACAGACAGACAGACAGACAGACAGACAGAGAGACAGACAGACAGACAGACAGACAAAGAGACAGACAGACAGACAGACAGACAAAGAGACAGACAGACAGACAGACAGACAAAGAGACAGACAGAGAGGACAGACAGACAGACAGACAGAGAGACAGACAGGACAGAGAGACAGACAGAATAGACAGACAGACAGAGAGATGATAGACAGACAGAGAGACAGACAGACAGACAGAGAGACAGACAGACAGAGAGATGACAGACAGACAGACAGACAGACAGACAGACAGACAGACAGACAGTTAGGTAGACAGACAGACAGACAGACAGAGAGACAGACAGACAGACAGACAGAGAGACAGACAGACAGAGAGACAGACAGAGAGACAGACAGACAGAGAGATGATAGACAGACAGAGAGACAGACAGACAGACAGAGAGACAGACAGACAGAGAGATGACAGACAGACAGACAGACAGACAGACAGACAGACAGACAGACAGACAGACAGACAGACAGACAGACAGACAGTTAGGTAGACAGACAGACAGACAGACAGATAGATGACAGATAGACAGACAGATAGATGACAGATAGACAGACAGACAGGACAGATGATAGACAGATAGATGATAGACAGACAGACAGACAGACAGACAGATGATAGACAGATAGATGATAGACAGACAGACAGACAGACAGACAGACAGATAGATGATAGACAGACAGACAGACAGACAGATAGATGATAGACAGACAGACAGACAGACAGACAGATGATAGACAGACAGACAGACAGACAGACAGACAGATAGATGACAGACAGACAGACAGACAGACAGATAGATGACAGACAGACAGATAGATGACAGACAGACAGACAGACAGACAGACAGACAGACAGACAGATAGATGACAGACAGACAGAAAGACAGACAGACAGACAGATACATAGAGAGGGTTGTCATGCAGGACAAACTGTTGGGTTTCAGTAAATAAAACGGGGTCTGGTTAAACGCTGGAGTCCAGCAGACTGCATGCGCGAATGGAAATACAAAATAAACCATTAAAGCATCTTTAAAAGAAAAGTATCAGTCTTTATAATCTCCTCTTTTTCCCTCTTACTTCCTTGTTTTTTGACGCGTAGTACTGTCTTGGTTCTTCTTCTCTCCCCGACACGTTTTGCCCTTCAGTCCTCCTCTGACAGACCTTCGTGGGGGGTCGACGGTCGGGACTTGCTGTGACTTCTAACCTCCGTCTTCCTGTCCTGCAGGAAGTCTTCAATCTCTCCGGGCAAACACTGGAACTTCTCCTGAAACTCTGCCTCCACGGCTCCTTGCAGCTGGAGAAACACAAGAGAATTACAACTCACATCGACTACAGATTGTTTTCGTATCGATTCCTTCAGCAGATACTAAGATAAGCTCCTGCTGCAAACCCAACCCAGATTAATCAGTGAGAAACAACACAGAAATGTGCCTTGTTTATTCCCTACTGTTGAGGCAGATGGGTTGTACATTAAGAAAGGCAACCAGCTGTTGTCAGCCATTACTGCCAAGAGTAGAGCAGCTCCAATATGGCTGCCAGAGGGAACGTTACATCACTGGAGCGGCCCGCTGTTGACGTCAGTACTGATCCTAAACTGTGTGGGTGTGGATCCACAGACAGCAGCAGCTTGGAGCTCCGTGAACGAGAAATGTCTTGCTGTGCGGCGCATTGAAGCGTGAAGTATACAAAGTGGTAGGAGGTGCATTGCACTAAAGACAAGAAATAAAGGCAAGAAAGACGACACATGAGTATTTTACCTTTGGTTTCTGGTCTTGGATCTCCTGTATGAGCTCATTGTGCTGCTCCACCAGCTGGTCGTGGCGCTTTGTCTGCGTCTCCTCCAGCTGGAGACAGAAGAGACAGACACAGAGCGTTTCATGGCTGCAGAGCGACTGGGCTACAGCGAGGCTGATAGTGTTGCAAACATGACATTTTCATCATCGTCTCTGCAGTTTTCAGACGGTATAAAAACCCATCAAAATAAATCCTGTAACCCAGATCCTTCACCCTCCGCTCACCCGCTTTATGTTCTGGACGACTTCATTGACGTAAGATTTATTGATCTCATTCTTCTCCCTGGGAACACACAGTCAGAAGAGTTTGAGCTAAACAATTGTTCTCTTCTGACAACCGGCAGCATGGATCAGTGCATGAAGTAGACGAGGGAGATACAGCAGGTGTCTATGGTGAGGTGCAGTGGATTGATGTGTGTGTCTGTGTGTTTGTGGATCGTACTCTTCAGCCAGATGTTTCTCTTTGGTCTTCGCTTGGTTGATCTTCTCTGTTCTCCTTCGATCCATCTGTCTCTTCAACTCTTTCTTCTCCCTACAGCAGCAGAAAAACATTAGAGTTCAGAGCAAACATGAACTGAAAGATTTTCTATTTGGTGTTGAACATTGATTTGTCTGCAGCAGGTAGCGACCCTACGAGGGACACCCCAGAATATCAGTAAAGCATCATATTGAACAAATCAAAAAAAGGCCACCCTTTCATAATAAAAGCATATCAAATGATGTAAACGAACTATAAAGATTTATGTCTGTCCTTCGAGAACCATTCATCCGATCTACTTCACACTGGGCAGGTGTATTGTTGGGGACCCAGGTGAGTGCAGTGTTGAAGGTGGTGCAATTTGGCCAGATGGTGGCGCTGTAACAACCAACCAAGTCTCAAAAACACAAATGGATGGATTTTTTGATGGTGCACACAGTCCTGCCATAGCTGGCCCTCAACGTTTGCTCAAATGCTGTGGGAAGGGCTTATATTACAAACAATATCATCTCCTGAATACTGCGTGCTATTGCAACCATATTTGGTGGACATGTGCAGATATGATGTCTGAGTGACCATGACAGATTTGGTGCCATTTGGCCAATAGGTGGCGCTGTAGCATCATCATCTATCTGTAAAGGACAGCATCTCTGTCTGTGTTTGTATGACTCTCCAATTGGCCGCACACTTGGTGGGTGTGTGGCTGAGGACTCCAGGGAATGCAGTGTCGAGTGTGAAGTCGATCGAGTGCTGGGGGCCTGCTCCGAATGTGAACTGCACTCGTAGCATCGATTTAAGAAATGATTGTTAATACAAACAAAGTACACAAAGAGACTTTCAAACATAGCAATGCTTTGGATTTTATTCTGCTCTGCCAAATTGAATTTATACCGTTCCGATTTGTTCAGTTTCATTAAATGTGATGTCTTCCTGTTACATACTGTGAGCATGACGAGATGCTCTGCAGAGAGTCAAGATGCCTAACAGCTCAGAGGAACTGCTCTCCAGGCTGCAGTACATCTGTGATGAAAGCAGCTCTTAACAACGTCATTCTTTGTGTAATTCCCCACAGAGATTTGACACCCGACTGTGTGTCATTTTAGTCCCATCTTACTTGTCACAGATGTCTTTGAGCTTCTTCATCTGGGTGTTGTGACTGTCCTCAGCCAGACTGCTCAGTCGCTCTGTGAGCTGGAGGAAACATTTGACATGTTCAAAGCAAACTGGGAGGTAACACAGAGCCTGTTGAACGCAGATAATGCCTCATATGCATATTTAAACATTACACAACACAAATAATACAAACTGGGGGGGGGGAGCTTCGTGGTTATATCTATTCGTTAAATTGTTTAACGTATTCGCAGTGCCTCGCAAAATGGATTTAATTTTACAAAACATATATTTAAAGGCATTTGATTCCCAAAAACATGGTGAACATGGATCCTGCAGAAACCTTTGACTCTAATATGTCAACAAAATGAAACAACCAGGTTTAATGTATGCAAATGAGCAAATATTTAATAAGATAATGCTTCATTTGCATATCTAACATAACATTTCAGAAACTAACTATTCAAAAAAGGATTGTCTTAATGGAAGTATTTAATTGGGGACGGTTTATCTATTAGTTTAGTTTACCCTATTGACCCTTGATTTATAGATGAGCAGCACATAATATATATATATATATATATATATATATATATATAATATAATCTCCTGTTTTTAAATGATATTGTTACGTTCTGTTCTGTTCATCATTTAATGCCCTTTTTATTTCATTTTTAAAAATGATTATCTGCCTGCAACAGAAAAGGAGCTTTAAGGGAGTTCATCCAAATATAGATAAGCACAACTTTAGGGTAGCAGCAGCCGGTTTTGTTCGACTTTACCATTTTAATATGTTCTTTCTGTAGATACTTCTGACTGTAGTACTGCTCCTGCCTCAGAGCCAGAAGCTGCTGCTGCTGCTCGTCTGTCAGCTGCTTGAGGCGCTCGTCTTTCTCGCCGTCCGAACCCGAACCCCTGATGAACGTACACATCAATAAATGAATACAGATGTGCAAAAACAAAGCAAGTATTCCAAACTACTTCTACGTTGCAGACTCTGACATTACAATCATTAAGTATATTTGACTTCACACTGAACAAGTGAATGATGAAGACATATTTCTCAGTAAATCCTTTAATAGCACAGGATGTGTGTGTACCTGCTCTTGCTGCACTGTCGGGTCATCTTCTTGTACTTGCTGTTGATCTCTCGGAGGAGCTCTGAAGTTTTCTTCTGGTGCCTCCTCACCAACTCCTTCAGCTCTTTAAACTGACGTCTCTGCTCCTTCTGGTAAACCTTCGACTGCTGCAGACTCTCCATGGCGCACACGGGGACATCTGGTGCCCAAAGTGATCACACGGCATATTTTAAATAAAACTCTAACGTGTTGAAGAAACTAGGTTTTGCATTTTACATAAATTCTGTTTTATTTAATTAAATATAATTGAGTCAATGCAAGCTGAGAGTTTAAAGCAACATGTAAATACTGACCTATTAAAACACCTAAAACCAGATCTTCACTCTTTGCTGCAGGTTTGGCTGCTTCTGAAATGCAGAAATACATAAAAAACAACATTTAAATGAACAGAACTAAAGCTAAAAAGATGAATATTAGCATATTTAAGATGCTCTTTAAGCACTCTTTAAATGTGCAGGTGGATGCTACCTGTCGTAGCTGCTTGCTGATTGGCTGCGGAGGCTTTGGGCGTCGTGGTGATGGGGGTGTGGCCTGCAGGGCCAGAGGCGGGGCTGAGCCCGTTCTCCAGTGGAGCTGGTTTCAGATCGTTCTTGCGCTCTGCACAATTGTCTGCCTCATCCTGAATAACAACACCAAACAGAAGCAAAGACTGTGAAGTCCCTCCGGTGGAGCACAGAGATAATTACACCGACAGAGAATTACATTTATCTTAATGTTAATGTTCAGTGTAATACTTGAAGCGGTTCTCTATCCTATCACAAATGCATCCAATAGAAATATTCAAAACAGAATTACAGCCAAATATTGTGAGAGAAAAGCGGCAGACCTCCGTGTGTGTGTCCTCCTCCACGTCCTCCAGAGTCAGCGCCGCCAGCTGTTTGGACCTCTGCTCCAGGAGGTTGACATATCGAATAGGGTTGGACAAAGCCTCGATCACATCTGGAGGGAAATATAGAGAAACAGATAAACACACAGCTGTACACTTATTGTATGTACTTAAATACAATTGTTCTTTACTTGAGTAGTTTCAACTTCTACTCAACTACATGTATTTGATTTTGCAGATTTAGATGATTAATACAGAATATAATCTACACATAACTGTTGATGTGTTATTAACTGTTACAATGCAGTGTGTAAACCTGCAACAATAAATACATCAATACTTATAATATACTAGAGGCCATTCTGCATAATGAGTACTTTCACTTTTAGTACTTTAAGTATATTTTGAGGGTAATACTTTTGTACTTTTATGCAGGGATTTTACCTGCAAAGGTGTCTGGGACGTAATCTTTGACCTCGATGTAGACAAACACAGCTGGGAGAATCAGAGACTGGTTTTTCTCATTCCTCAAGCTGATGTAACGATAACCTGGAAGAAACATTTGACAACACGGTCTGATGTTACATGATCGAAGGTTGTTTTGCGTGAACAATGATGCAGGAATCTGGTGAGACGGAAAGAGAGACATGCAGTCAACAGTCCTGTAAGAACACAATTACAAGCATTTTAATTTAAAGAGGTGAATGACATTTCTCCAAGCAGCAGTAAGTCTGTGCAAGCTGTTATTGAAAACAGTGGGAGCCAGGTGTCTCTCAGGAGGTGAGGTGAGTCGGAAAGTGAATAATGTGACGAATACACGAGTGCATTTAGAGTCCACACACAATAAAATGTATGAATCTAATAATCGTTGCAGTTGGTGGCTTTAAAGATGTCCTTTTTGCTACTCAATAGTACTTTTTGACATATTACAACATAGTATTTTATCATTTGTATTTTCTTGTGTCAGAATTCCTGTTTTTGACAGTTTTCTAGCATAAAGCTGCATTTACACAAGAAAAAGGCATTTTTGGGAGGTGAGAAACGAGTGCCAATATGGCGCCACGGCAATCTAAACAATGTGGAGGTCATCTTCTCGTACCTTTGAGAGGCCCCCTTAACTTCCTTAGGGCTTGGGCCTCATGTTATGTCTTCAGACATGAACATATGGTATATATTAGTAAACTTAATGAATAAGACATTGTTTATTAAGTCTATCTTAACAACACCACCCTGACTGGAACCAAGACCTCACAGATCACCACTTTAAAGCTCCACACAGAGAAAGTTAGGGATCAAAGAGTTTGGATAAATCTGACGAACATAACTACCTTGTCTTATGGCGGACACTGGAATAATCCGATGACCGATAAACTTCCCTCCTTCCTCAAAAGCAGCGATTCTCAGCGAGGCCAGAGTCGGAAGAATCACCTGTCAGAGAGTTGAAGTCACACACATTACCAGACAGATCGGACGACGGTGGTGTACGATTAGATCCTCTCTGCTGCGTCTCACCTTTTTGAAGACAATCGGCTCTTCGTCCCACACCGGGTTGATGGCGTTGTTGTTCTGGGAGGTTTTGGTCTTCAGCGCTTTCCTCCGGGTGTCCGCAGGAAGTCCAAACATGTCCACCTCCACATACACACCCACCCGCCGTTCAGTCAGAAACTGGCCTGAAATGACCTGGAGGACAAAGACAGACAGAGACGACATGTTGGGACGGTAAACATTATATATAAAGTAATAAAGGAGCGTCTCTTTCTTACACAAGCACCAGTTGTAACAATCACATAAATGTTCTACACGTAAGGTCTTTAAAGGGATAGTTTGGGTCCTTTGTAGTGTGTACTTATCCACAGTCGGTGTGTTATCTACAGTAGATGGCGGTCAGGACGCCCCCAGTTTGGAGAAACAGACAGAAGTACCAGCACAGAAGCTAAGAAATGTTCTGCTGTGGAACGGGGGCAGCAGGGAAACCTAAAAAAATATCAATATCAGTTCAAGTGTACGTTATATTTAGAATATTTTCACCGCTTTACGTTGCGGTGAAACAGATACACAGTCTTTGTTTCCAAGGACTTGGTTCTCTCTACGAAGCCACCAGACTCCATTGATAAAAACAGTAATTTTACCTCGCAGAACGCAGGAGTTGCTGGTCTACTGCTGCCTCGTTCGTTAAGTTAATTTGTGTTGTTGTGTGACTTTGATGAATAGAAATAACCAAAGTGACAAAATAAAACCAACTAACTAACCTATCGTGGCAGCGGTAAACCAGGAACTCCTGTGTTCTGCGAGGTAAAATTACTGTTTTTATCAATGGAGTCTGGTGGCTTTGGCGAGACTATAGATGGACATTACGGCTTCAGTTCTCCGTCAGTAAGGGCTGTCTGACAGCAAGGCAAAGCGGTGAACATATTCTAAATATAGCGTACACTTTCTTTTAGGTGGTTTTGCTGCTACCCCCGTCCAGAGTACCTCTTACAACCCCACTTCAAAACATCCTAACTATCCCTTTAACAAAAGGAAAGCACTGCGGTCGCACCTTCACAGAGAGGGTATTGGCTACGATGCCGTCCACTGTGTTTTCTGTGAAGGGGTCAAAGTGTTTGTCTGGCCGTCTCATGAACTCAGGCTTCAGTCTGTAGCCACTCCGCCCGTTGTACTCGAACATGAAGAGATTCAGCTGCATGGACAAATCTGGAACAAAAAGCGAATATTAAGTTTGAGGCTACAAAGCACCAAATTTGCAACTGTGATGAAACAATTCTGGTACATTGGTAGAAAAATGAAAGGTACAAGACAATTGTACATAAGCACTTTAAGAGACACATCTACTATGAGTCCTAAAGAGCATTTAAAATAAGTATTTTGCCATTTTACCTTCTGATTTTGGATGAATTCTGGGATTTAGTAACTTTGCTGCAGTGTTTGCAATGACCTTTCATGATCATGGCAAGTGTTAAAATATTTATAAGCACTTTGCCAGAACATCACATAATACTCGAGCATTGAATTATCCACGAGAGTTTTGTGTTTGTGTTTTGAGGCGGTAACATTACGACAGCTCACGGCATTACTCTATTGCAGCGGTTCCCAAAACGGGAGGTTAGGTTCCCCTCTAGGCGTCGCTGCTCTGTTGCACAACGTGTTGACACTTCTGCTCGTACTCACCTATAGTTTGGTAGTTGAGAGCCACGAGTTGACAGCCGGCGTTCCAAAAAAGCTGCGGCATGAAGTTGGAAGAGTCCACTCTGGTTCCTTTTGGATAGATACGACTCAACTGGGATTTATTATATCTGGTTAACGGAAGGTTAAGAACAATTACGCAGGTAGTTGTGATGCCATATCTGTCCTTGATCGTTACATTGTACGACATTATGTTCAAATGTTTCTGTCTTTTTATTGTTGTTTCGCTGTCATTTTACACGGTGATGTCCAAAGTTTCTGAGTTAGTGCCGATCATTTACCTCCGTAACTCAGTGACGGACACATAATTTAAAATAAAAGCATCACAAGAGAACGAGGAACACAAAGTATGTATGTGGTGCTGTAACTGTTGCCAAGGATACTCCACAAACTCCACTGGTGACTTTGTGAGGTGCTCCAAAGCTTTGGTCTCCACAAAAGACGACATGTGGTAACAGCGGGCCGCCTCTACACACACACACACACACGCACACACACACGCACACGGACACGCACACGCACACGACACACACACACACACACACACACACACACGCACAGGGAGAGACAGAGATTTTTCATTAATTACCTTGGTTTCAACATGATTCCCATATTCTCTTTGGATATCAATTGCAATACTTTTTGCATATCAGTCATTTTTCTGCTTCTGTGTTAAACTGCAAGCACGCAAACTTTGCATCGCCTCGTGTAGAAGCAGGATAATGCGTTACACGTTAACTTAACTTGAAGAAATACTGGCATGAATGACAGAGAAGAGTTCAGGCATGAAATTAAATTGAAGGATTTTGCAGCTTTGTGGGACTGCTGTTCCAAGACTGGTCTTACAGAGAGAGAAAGATATAAAACAATGTGAGTGTGTATCACAAGTGTCGGCTCGTGATCTGCTTTTCTTACTCTTGGAGGCTTCGAAGGAGTTGAACTTGGTTGGCTGGACATAGTTCACCAGAGTGGACATTTCCTCTGTAGCCACCGCCTCCCGCTCTGCTGAGCCCTGACATCAACGACAACAGGAACAAAGTTTCAGAGTAAAGTTTCACATATTGACATCAGTGGTTTAATGGTCTGATGGCTGCATGTACTGGGAGGGAACACACACACACACACACACACACACACACACACACACTAATATTTGTCTAAAGGTTAAAGGATGATGTATAATGTACACCTTTAAACATTGTGTTCGGGGTTCTAGATGAAAATGGTCAGCATGTGATAAAAACATTTATTCTGTTGGGTAAAAGATTTATTTTTCAAAATCGAATCCACGTTTCCTAAAAAATACATTGTGAAGCCAATTTATGTTAACAAATAACAGCTACTGTACAAAGTGGAGAACACAACATGAAGGGGGAAAGATGTGGGACTATATAAAACACAACGACATATTTCCTATTAATTCCAATTTAATTCCAATTAATTAATTCATATCTTTTGTATTTCCTTCCATTTTTCGTGGTTATTTGGTCATTTCCTCATATTATGGTGTTTGTTGTGTGTATTATATTTTTTATTATTGTGCAATTTGAAAAACTACATTAAAACAGGCGGATGGATATGCACCTACAGTGATAGGAAAGCAATGATTAGTGGATTAGCGGAGAGAGAACAGCCATCATTGTTTGTAAGGTTGAATCTCACGGAGGACGAGACACAGAAACAACAACAGTACACATTCAGAATAAACAACGACAGCGAGAGGACTGAACAGCGACACCATATAGAGACAAAAAGCAGCAAGTGTTTGTCAACAGAAACCTTCAGAGTACACGACAAGATTAACGATGACGATGGCGTGAAGAAGAAACACGGAAACGATGAAAAGAAACAACATTGGTAACACGTTAACAAATGGCGACAGCGGTGAGGGTCCCTCAGCTTTGTGCGACGTCACCACTGACCTTTTTACCATCATCATCTTCATCATCATCATCTTCCTCACTCTCAGCCTCCATCTCTGTTAAAATTAAAGTTAAACAAGTCTTCATCCTCATCGTCTCTTCTTCTTTTCTTAATATCAAACAGCAGTAACCCTGACCCTGTGTGTTCAGCTGATACTGTGTACACAAGTCAGATCACAAGGTTTGTATTCTCACTGCACACACAACACCATCATGTACACACTTCACTTTGAACAGTTACCCGACAGCCGTTTCACACCAAGCACGTCCCAACAATCGCACAGAAATGGATAAACGCGGCGACGACCTCCAAATGAAGGACAACATGTGGCTGTCCGAGCAGCTGGGATACGATGAAGATGAGGACGTGGCTGATATGCACTCGCTAACGGTATGTGCTGGAGGAACGAGGCTCAAATTTGGGCTCCGATTAGTTCATGTACTGTGCAGTTAATGTTCTCCGTCTGCATTCTGTCGTGTGGAGTGGAAACGGGCGCCACTCATTGGGCCTCATTGACCAAAATGAAACACAATGCGGATGGTGCGGAGTTGTCATGCGGAGTATTTGCATTCTGTCTCCCCGCGTCACGCTTTTGCATCGCTGTGGTGAGAAACGACTCTGAAGCTGGCAACAAGTCCTGAATCAGGGTTAGACAAAAAAAAACATTCTTATGGGAGAAAGGTGCAAAGAAAACAGCTGATCAAACACACGGCAGTGTGGTACATGACCGATGCTGATATGATAACCAGTCATTTCACATTTCTGTATTTTAAAAAGACGTTTATAACCTTTAGTTTCTGCACCTGAGGGTGAGAAAGGCTAAGACGTAGTGATATTTAATATTCTTCTTCATCCGAGTGTGTAGAAGCTGAAAGCCATCTGCCTTCGTATTAGCAGAAGGTAATTGATCAGCTATATTTACATTATTGGAATAATACAAAATAATATTTCCCACTATGCTTTATCGGCCCGATATGTACCGTGCATGCCGAGTATATGAAGGTTTTTTTGGTCCACATTACAATCAAACCAGAAACACAGTTCTGCACAATATCTGAGTAATAAATCACAAAATATCAGAATATAAACAGAAGGCTGTGGTTTTGCTTTAACTTCTCTGCAGGTGATTATTCAGCCCACTCGCAGACTAAAGGGTCATGGCCGGTGTGTGAGTGTGTACTTCAGCACTAGTCTTTGTGCACGGCTGGCCTCTCGGTCCCAGACCTGTTTTCAGGATTTGCAGTGTCAATAAGGCTCCCTCATATCCGACTGCACTGCTGTTTAATCGCTGTCCTGAGCTTCAGAGCTCTTCTGGGACGTCCTGTTCATTACTGAGACCTCCCTGATGAGCTGCAGAGGACTGCAGAAGGAAACCGAAGACACCAGTGAGAGCAGGAGGGGCAGAAGTGTCACTTTGGCCAAAGTCATGGTGGAAATGATCGAATAATGTGAAGTGTCCTCGGACTTCTGAGGAGACTGAATCCAGAAAGTAATTTGTGTGATCGTTTTCACGTTTTGACTTTAATTGACACGTTTAATAAGCTCCAGTCAGATAAACTCTATCGCTGCCTGATAGTCTTCCAAAGTCTTTGAAGGAACGTGTGATATTTGTCACATTTTGCCCACTTCCTCTAAATCCTTCTCGTCTCTTTCTCTTTTCATTTCTTGGGTAAATATGTCACATTAATCTCGTGCGTCTGAATCTCTGCAGACCAGCCACCGGTGGCGGCGCTGCCATCATTGTACTCCTTCCAACTACAGCTCATTTGGTGGTGACTCACATCTGTGAGGACACATGTCTGCTGCACGAGGAAACTGTTCACATGAGCCACACAAAACAAAACTTGGCAATTCGCGTTACTGAACGAAACGAACGCCAGATTTCTCTTTGGCATTAAGATTCTGCAGCCAGATGCGATTCCTGCGGTTATTAAAGCCTGTTTTGTGTTTTGACACAAAGACCATCAGCGTGTCGCAGCTGAACACATTTCACACGGAGTTCTCGTCCTTTTGTCTTTGTGTCTTACCTCCTGTGTTGTTGCTAGGAGACGCTGCTTCGTTGCTCTGATTGGCAGCTTGGTCCGTCGGTCGTTTGGTGTCCGTGTTATTGGAGGGTTTGTGGGATTTCTTGTTCTTGATGAGAATTTTTCCCATCAGCTCCTGAGGACTCGGCAGAGGGACACCCGACTCCACCTACAAACACACGGGGATGATGATGTAATGACGACTTCCTTCCTTGTTTAATATAACATTCGTCCTGTGTGTGTGTTACTTACAGGGTATTTGTCCAGAGGGTCAATCAGCAGCGCTTCTCCGAAAATAGATTGACAATATTCAGCCATTTTAGCCTGCTGCTTCGAACTGAAGGATACGATAAAGCAGGAGGTTCAGCGAAGCAGCAACAGAGAAACACAAGACAGGTTCACAGCACACGAGGAAGAACTGATCACAACGTGTACAAGATTAAACACACTGAGATGCCGACCCCTGGATGTCTGGAAGTGAGTGAGTGAGTGAACATTGTGTAAATGAATAATGACGGGTTCTCACGAGTCCACGTGGTTCTCAAAGGAGAGGATGACGGGGAAAGGTGAAGTCTTGAAGGCGCACTCTGCAATCGCTTCAAGCACTTCCTGGAAAATGAAAAACACAAAATGACATCAGTGCCAAGAAAAGAAACACAATCAAAGCAGAGGATTTACACACACAAACTAATCCAACAGTCTGCCTTTAAACTGTTCTTACTTTTACGCACATCTAACATTACAGCAGTTAACACCATAAAAACAAAAGCAGCTTCACCACTAATGAGGTCGTTGGAGCACCAGAAGGTCATTGTTGTGAGTTTTGGGCACTTCATGAGTTTAAGATGAAGATGGGAGAAGAAACATTTGGACAGAATTTGTGGCCTCTAGTCGTGAGAGGTCACGTGTAGTTTACATGCTTATTATGTTTTCCTTTAATATGAGAAGTAATTGTAGCCGTGAAATAAATATAGAGAAGAAGAAAGTGCAATATTTCCTCCTGAAATGAAGTGGAAGTGAAGCATGAAGTGGAATTACTAATTGTACGGTGAACAGGAAGCTTCCATGTGAAACTACAAAGTGCACACACACCTTAAAAGAGATTTCCGACGTCATGGTGAACCCGTGTGTGATGACCGGTTCCTCCTCGGCCGTTCGTCCTTTCCACACATCTAGTTCCACACAGCGGCATCCAGCCAGAAGCACCTGCCGGTACATCTCCACCGAGGAGCTTCCTGCCAGCTGACCCGCTGACACACACGTGAGACGTGAAGATTAAACGACAACTTGTCCACGTTGTCAGTGATTATAAATCATCGGCCGTTTAGTGAAGGTGATTTACTGAGATGTTCAAAACTATACCATCTACTAATGCCATGTGTGTGTGTGTGTGTGTGTGTGTGTGTGTGTGTGTGTGTGTGTGTGTGTGTACCTGTCAGGTATGTATTATGTGATGAGTTGATGATGTAGTGAGACAGGGGGTAGCTCATGTCTTCAGACTGATCCAGTTTTTCTGGTGGGATGATCCCGTTTTCATCACTGGACAGATAACTGGAGAACGCCTGCAGGGAGATGACACCTACGTAACACACACACACACACACACACACACACACACACACACACACACACACATGCACCCACACACACACACACACACACACACATGCACACACACATGCGCACACACGCACACGCACACACACACACACACACACACACACACACACACAGATTAGGAATAGAAACGTCAGAATACTTCCTGCTTTGCATGAACTGTTTGAACAAATGAAAACTTTAAAACTTTCTTCATCAACACTTATTGTGAGTTTAACAGTAAAACAGCTTCATGTTGACTTTATACATATAATATATATACATATATATATATATACATATAATATATATATATACATATAATATATATATATACATATATATATATATATATATATATATATATATATATATATATGCAAAAAGCGATTGAAAAATAAAATCATACAAGAGGTGCTGCCACATTTTCCTCTGGCAGGATCCAACACGTGTGTGTATGTGGGAGGGCTGCAGGAGTATTTTGGTATCCACCCATGTACACATACGCAACTCATGCTGCTAACAAACGCAGCTGACTAGCTAATGGCATCTTAAGCTATTTACGAATACAGTGGAAAAATAGCAAATATCCTCCAGTGTGTGTGTGTGTGTGTGTGTGTGTGTGTGTGTGTGTGCACCTTGCTTCAGCTGAGCCTGGTCATGTTGGTGCCTCTCCATCAGAGAGTGTGTCTGTGCAGGACGAAGAGGCGGGTAGAGGATTTCGTTCAGCCTCGGGTCTCTCTGCTTGTTGTTGATGAAGTCTGTCATCTGCTCGAGTGACAGCGTCCCGTCATCCCAGCCTCTACAGGACAGAGGTCACAGGGTACTACAGGTGTCTACAGGTGCTCAAATCATATCAAACATCGGAGTGTGTGACGTCCGATACAGCTGCAATATGTCCATGTTATTATTAATTAAACCACACGTACAGAGATTAGTGCATTAGTCAAATGAAGCTGATACACATGTTTGGATGAATAGATGGAGTTATTTCATTAGCTGGATGAGATGAGGATTAGAGCTACAATGATTAGTTCATCAGCAGAAACATCATCTCCAACTGTTTTGATAATTGATTAATAGTGAAAATGAAAATGCTGTTTTCACCTCTCAAATGTGGAGATTTCTTTGTTTTATATTATATCAAAGTGAATATGTTTGGGTTGTGGACTATCCTTGGATTTTGAGACACATTTTTTGACTATTTTCTGACATTTTAGAGACCAAAAGATGAATTAAGAAGATAATCGGCAGATGAATTGATAATGAAAGTAGTCGTTAGTTGCAGCTCTGATGAAGATGTTTTTCTAACTGTTGATGAAGCAGAAGATGAAGACTTTGTTTTGACATCTGTGCCCAATGTTTCGAAGCTTTTATAGACTAATAATCGTTTGATTATTCAATAATTTGCTGAACACATCTCGAGTTAACACTGTGGTTAACACTCCAAAGTTAAAGACACGTCCTCTCTTTAATCCCTCTCTGTGTGTACAAGTGGGACAGAAGATGAATCATTATTCATCACCCTTCTCATATCAAAGAAATTGGCCCGAAGCAACATAACAACACACTTAAACATGTCGCTTGTTTAACGTGAACGAGTCTCTGAGCTGCTCACAGGTCGGTGACTGCAGCTGTGGATCAGGAGGTTTTCTAAACTCTTACCGCAGTTTGAAGATGACGCTGAGCTCCGGACGAGGACACAGGCTGTCCAAAAAGCTCCTGTAGACGTCGAGCGTCAGGTCCTCCAGTTTGATGCTGTCACCCTGTCAAATATATAGGACATGGACATTAACATAAGCACATTTTTTAATTAGCAAGAACTGGAGCTTCCAGCGTCTCACTGCGTTTCATCCTCTCCCTACTTCCTGTAAAATAACAAACATATTTTTATACCTTGAAAATAATCAAACATTTCTCCTCATCTTATATTTATCTCCCCAACTCTTCTCCATTAAAAATATGTTTTCTGTGCTCGCAGGAATATTAATGTGAGAGGGGAATCTGACTTTTCACTGGTTGCTTCAAAAGTTGATGACCCAGATTTATTTGAGCTCATCCCACCTCCGTGAGTCAGGACAGAAAGCATCAGATAAAAGCCTCCACAGAAGACAGAAGACAGAAGACAGAAGACAGAAGATAAAGACAAAGACAGAAGACAGAAGACAGAAGACAGAAGATAGAAGACAGAAGACAGAAGACAGAAGACAGAAGACAGAAGACAGAAGACAGAAGATAGAAGACAGAAGACAGATAAAAGAAGACAGAAGATAGAAGACAGAAGATAGAAGATAGAAGACAGAAGACAGAAGACAGAAGATAGAAGACAGAAGACAGAAGACAGATAAAAGAAGACAGAAGACAGAAGATAGAAGACAGAAGACAGATAAAAGAAGACAGAAGACAGAAGACAGAACAGAAGATAGAGACAGAAGACAGAAGACAGAAGATAGAAGACAGAAGACAGAAGACAGATAAAAGAAGACAGAAGACAGAAGATAGAAGACAGAAGACAGAAGACAGATAAAAGAAGACAGAATACAGAAGATAGAAGACAGAAAGCATCAGATAAAGCCTCCACAGAAGACAGAAGACAGAAGACAGAAGATAGAAGACAGAAGATAGAAGATAGAAGACAGAAGACAGAAGACAGAAGACAGAAGATAGAAGACAGAAGACAAGAAGACAAGAAGACAGAAGACAAGAAGACAGAAGACAGAAGATAGAAGACAGAAGACAGAAGACAGAAGATAGAAGACAGAAGATAGAAGACAGAAGACAGAAGACAGAAGACAGAAAGCATCAGATAAAAGCCTCCACAGAAGACAGAAGACAGAAGATAGAAGATAGAAGACAGAAGACAGAAGACAGAAGATAGAAGACAGAAGACAGAAGACAGAAGACAGAAGACAGAAGACAAGAAGACAAGAAGACAGAAGATAGAAGACAGAAGACAGAAGATAGAAGACAGAAGACAGAAGACAAGAAGACAGAAGACAGAAGATAGAAGACAGAAGACAGAAGACAGAAGATAGAAGACAGAAGACAGAAGACAGAAGATAGAAGACAGAAGATAGAAGACAGAAGACAGAAGATAGAAGACAGAAGACAGAAGATAGAAGACAGAAGACAGAAGACAGAAGATAGAAGTACAGAAGACAGAAGACAGAAGACAGAAGACAGAAGACAAGAAGACAGAAGACAAGAAGACAAGAAGACAGAAGATAGAAGACAGAAGACAGAAGATAGAAGACAGAAGACAGAAGACAAGAAGACAGAAGACAGAAGATAGAAGACAGAAGACAGAAGACAGAAGATAGAAGACAGAAGACAGAAGACAGAAGATAGAAGACAGAAGATAGAAGACAGAAGACAGAAGATAGAAGACAGAAGACAGAAGATAGAAGACAGAAGACAGAAGACAGAAGACAGAAGACGATAGAAGACAGAAGACAGAAGACAGAAGACAGAAGACAAGAAGACAAGAAGACAGAAGACAAGGAAGACAAGAAGACAGAAGATAGAAGACAGAAGACAGAAGATAGAAGACAGAAGACAGAAGACAAGAAGACAGAAGACAGAAGATAGAAGACAGAAGACAGAAGACAGAAGACAGAAGATAGAAGACAGAAGACAGAAGACAGAAGATAGAAGTCAGAAGACAGAAGACAGATAAAAGAAGACAGAAGACAGAAGATAGAAGACGGAAGACAGATAAAGAAGACAGAAGACAGAAGACAGAAGATAGAAGACAGAAGATAGAAGACAGATAAAAGAAGACAGAAGACAGAAGACAGAAGACAGAAGACAGAAGATAGAAGACAGAAGCAGAAGACAGAAGACAGAAGACAGATAAAAGAAGACAGAAGACAGATAAGATAAGAAGACAGAAGACAGAAGACAGAAGACAGAAGACAGAAGACAGATAAAAGAAGACAGAAGACAGAAGACAGAAGACAGAAGACAGAAGACAGAAGACAGAAGACAGATAAAAGAAGACAGAAGACAGATAAAAGAAGACAGAAGACAGAAGATAGAAGACAGAAGATAGAAGACAGAAGACAGAAGACAGAAGACAGATAAAAGAAGACAGAAGACAGAAGACAGAAGACAGAAGACAGAAGACAGAAGACAGAAGACAGAAGACAGAAGACAGAAGATAGAAGACAGAAGACAGAAGACAGATAAAAGAAGACAGAAGACAGAAGATAGAAGACAGAAAGCATCAGATAAAAGCCTCCACAGAAGACAGAAGACAGAAGACAGAAGACAGAAGACAGAAGACAGAAGACAGAAGACAGAAGACAGAAGACAGAAGACAGAAGACAGAAGACAGAAGACAGAGACAGAAGACAGAAGACTAGAAGACGACAGAAGACAGAAGGGGCAGAAGACAGAAGAAGACAGATAAAAGAAGACAGAAGACAGAAGACAGAAGATCAGAAGAACAGAAGAAGAAGACAGAAGAAGAAGACAGAGACAGAAGATAGAAGACAGACGACAGAAAGACAGAAGACAGAAGACAGAAGACAGAAGAAGAAGACAGAAGATAGAAGAAGAAGACAGAAGACAGAAGTAGAAGACAGAAGACAGAAGAAAGAGAAGAAGAAAGACAGACAAGAAGACAGGAAGACAGAAGACAGAAGATAGAGACAGAAGACAGATTAAAAGAAGACAGAAGACAGAAGACAGAAGACAGAAGACAGAAGACAGAAGACAGAAGACAGAAGACAGAAGACAGAAGACAGAAGACAGAAGATAGAAGAAGAAGACAGAAGGAAGAAAAGAAGACAGAAGACAGAAGACAGAAGACAGAAGACAGATAAAAGAAGACAGAAGACAGAAGATAGAAGACAGAAGACAGAAGACAGAAGATAGAAGACAGAAGAGAAGATAGAAGACAGCAGAAGAAGAAGACAGAAGACAGAAGACAGAAGATAGAAGACAGAAGACAGAAGACAGATAAAAGAAGACAGAAGACAGAAGATAGAAGACAGAAGACAGATAAAAGACGACAGAAGACAGAAGACAGAAGACAGAAGACAGAAGACAGAAGATAGAAGACAGAAGACAGAAGATAGAAGACAGAAGACAGAAGACAGAAGATAGAAGACAGAAGACAGAAGACAGAAGACAGAAGATAGAAGATAGAAGACAGAAGATAGAAGACAGAAGACAGATAAAAGAAGACAGAAGACAGAAGACAGAAGATAGAAGACAGAAGACAGAAGACAGAAGACAGAAGACAGAAGATAGAAGACAGAAGACAGAAGACAAGAAGACAGAAGACAGAAGACAGAAGACAAGAAGACAAGAAGACAGAAGACAGAAGACAGAAGACAGAAGACAGACACACGGAGCTGGAAAAGACTGCGTGTGTCTTAAATGAGGTGATCCAGAGGAAGCAGCTTCTCGAAGCATGTATGTAACTCTGAACTCATGTGTGTCTACTGTTTACTGCCACCAATAAGAACACAAACGTATTAGAAGTGTTTACCCGTCCGTAGGGCAGTCTGCAGTTCTCCAGGGAATTCTCTACTCTCTTTCTGTCTGACGAAAACAGTCGAACAATGCTGCAAAAGACAAAGACAACACAACATTATCACCTCTCTTAAATATCTCCCCCCTGTAATTAACAACCCCACATTTACTCCTCTAACTCCCCCTAATGTCGTCTTCTTACTCCCCCTACCTTCCCCTCCAAAATGTCACTTTTTATAACCACGATCTTATAACTTCTCCTCCCTCGACTTCCATCAACTGACCTTAATTCTGCGCCTGCTTCTATCATACAGCTTTCCTTACACAGGTATTATCCC